>NC_142109.1:17987500-18015000 GCF_056152115.1 Neolamprologus brichardi
GCGTGTTGGTTACCCTACCTGAATTCCTTGGAGAGTTTGGCGTAGGCGGGACCAAGCGCTTCCTTCTTCCTGATCTCAGGTGCGTGGCGAGCGCGACGTCTTTGTGACAGCCAGTTGTCATGGAGACAAGGAGAGAGCGCTGTGCTGAACAGGAGTGTCCGCGGTCAGCCAACCAGCAGACTGAGAACAGAAGAGAGAAGTGAGGACGCTGGATTTCTGTTTAGTGTAACAACACACACACAGAAACACACATGCATACATTCAGATAAAGCAACCCCCCTCCACACACACACTCACACACACACACAAACAGTAGGGAACTTGCGAGCATGTGTGTGTGTGTGTGTGTGTATAGGAAACTGAGATTGAGTCAGATGTGCTCACACAGAGAAATAACGTTTCAACACAGCGGCTGAACTCTAGCAGGGAGGCGGCCGGGCCGTTGAATAAGTTGCTCAATACTTTTTGACTTTAATGCTTACTTAACAGATTTCACACAATCCTTAAAAAAACTGCAAATACAAAAGCATATACACGGCAATAAGTCAGGCTTCTGTAACTGCAGCAGGCTGTACAGTTCACCCCAAGTAATCTAAATACATCACGATACAGGTTTCACAGCTGATTGTTTCCTACTTTACTAACATAAGAGGAAGCGGTGAAGAAGCACAGATTAAACAAGTTTTAGCCACCATTGCCTGATTCTAGAGTAAAAGCAGATAAAACCCACCTACACCCTGGAGCAGGCTTGCACCAGCCAAACATAAGCCTAGTCTTAACTACACCCAGTCCCAATGATTCACATTAATTGCTGGGGTGGATTTTTAATGATTTTCTGGTGTCTCACTAACTTATAATTTTGGCTTTTGCAAGCAAATAAAATGGAATAAAAGAAGAGGCGATTTCACCACTTCAACACTGGAAAGGCAAAATTACTAAAGCTGTGCAAGAACGCACAGGTGCAGTCTAGTTTGGTAAGAAGAAGAAGCAACTCAGAAATCTGTTCAGAAAACAGTGGAAGGAAAAAGTGGAAAGATGTTCAGCTGCTGTGTTGAGGTCCAGTCACAGCTCTTCAGTAGCTCTTTCCTTAGAGAATCGAAACAGCTCCCCAGTGCTGTATCTGTCCCTCACAGCTCTCTGCTCTCTAAAAGTCTTATTGTGGAGTCGGTGTCATAAAAAAGCTGATATTTTAACTTCACGTGTGCGCCTCTGCAGGTTCACGATTCACACCGCGCCCAGAAGAACGCATAATCCTATATTGCACAACAGGCAAAACTCTTATGTCAGACTTAAGCTGCCATGGTAAAACTGATTTCGCTTAAGACCTGTTGTAAGCTCTGCTGTTACGACCAGCCCGCTGTGCCTGAAGTTTGGTGGTTTAAAAAAGGTAAAATAAATGGACAGACGCAAGTTCATCGTAATGCTTTGTGGAAAAGGCACCCACACACGAGCGCACATTTTGTATATTCTTTGCATCTTTCTGCCTTTGGTCCGGTCCTCATCGGGTGGAATTTATTCTCAGTCAGAATGTGATCAGGTGACTGCCAATTTAGGATCTTTCACCTATTTACTCTGAAAAGCTTTAGTAATGTCCTGGGCGTCTGCCAGTAGAGAATCAATCGAACAATCAATGCCAGAGTACCTGTTCGACTGGTGACCTGCTTGTGTTTTTTTTCTCTGCATATTTGGATAAAGGCTGATCTTTGTTTCGTCGTTCCACAGACATTTGCCCCACATCTTTACCCGTTTCTTGTTTTGCAAATTCCAACCTGCCTAATAACCTGCTTATAGGGCTTACCTGGGGTTTGTGTCTCGTGATGAATCATCTGACCTTTCTTGCCTACGTACCAGGAAGCATTCTTGACTTATTTTGCTGTCTCAATATATTTAGAGGGTTTTTTTCCCCACCATCACGTGAAATGATTTTTCCAGTCATCCACACTGACTTGAGTTCCTCAGGCTTTAATATAATATGACTTTGATAAAGCTTAGAATTTAAGGTAGCATCTGTCATTTCACATGCGAAGACCAAAAAAGCCCAAATATTTATGGTCTGTGTCGTATAAGGCATGCATATCCGGGGAGTGGGGTGGGGGGGATTTCCATAATTTTATTATCCACCAAATCCCTTTTACTCGTTTCCTAAATAAACCCGTGTTTTTTCCAACCACAACCATTTTCTTTACAGGGTGAACATCCGCCTGCACAGACTTGCGTTAGTTAAGTGTTACGTCACAGTGAGTGGAAGATCATAGCTGCTTTTGAGTACCATTATTGATGTGTGTTGATACAGGACAGGCTTTTGAAAGTTATAAATCCCCACTGACAATATAATAACTCTGACACGAGATGAACGAGTTTATGGTTTAAAGACCATCAGCTTTTGAAAGACCAGACTTTATGAGGTGGATAAAGTTTCACCGGCATGGTCTGTGCATGTGAGGTGAAAATTTAAACATTAAAAAAAAATTGTTGCATGTAGTTTGTTCTGTAAAAATCAGTCTGGTATGTAGGACTACAATAATTATTCATTTCAGATAAATATGTAAAATGTGTTTTGTTTATGGCTTGTGCACACTCTGTCAGTCAATTTTCATACACAAATCATGCTGTTTACGCCAGAAATAGATCATTATGAGGACTGAAGTCTTGCTGTGTGACACTGATCTGGCCTCCTACAGCAATGCTTTCTGTGACGGGGAGGAAATCATTACCGATGGATGTCATTTTCACCGATAAAGGCAGTTATTGAGCTATTGAGTGCGAGGGTTGGCATTGTTTAAAACTTTACAGTGCTCATATCATGTTTAACGGTTGGAGGCTTCCAATAAAGAGTAGTCGTTCATAGGTCACGGGGAGATAAAAGTGTGATCATATACAGTTCACTGTGTCGAAGGAGAGCGGGCGGCTTAAACTGAGACAGCTCCATTTGGCTTTTTCCCATTTGAAATGGCATAAAACACAACAGGAAACTGATTACAGTATATGTTAAGCTGAAAAATCTGTTAAACATACATTTTCTTGTTTACAAAAGGAAAGAAAAGGAAATCCTTTAAGTGGCATCTGTAAACAAACCAGAGTTGAAGGATAATCGAGGTTAATTACCACCTGAACTATTTCCGTATTTAAGGTTATGCTTTATAGTTTCTTCTCACTTAACAAGACAGATTACGACAGAAAAATAGGAAAACAAATGAGAAGAGTCATTATTTTAAAGAAGTCTCACACTCACTGGTCACTTTATTAGGTACACCTTACTAGTGCTTGGTTGGACCCCCGTTTTTGCCTTCAGAGCTGCCTTAACTCTTCATGGCACAGACTCGACATTCCTCAAATTTTAGTCCATACTGACATGATAGCAGCACAGTTACTGCAGATTTTTTGGCTGCACATCCATCATGTGAATCACTCATTTCATCACAGCCCAAATGTGCACTGTTGATTTGGGATCTGGTGACTATGAAGGCCATCTGAGTACAATGAACTCACTGTCGCGTCCAAGAAACCACGTTAATGATCTGAGCTTTGTGACATGGAGTGTTCATGGTCAGCAACAATACTCAGGCAGGGTGTGGTGTTTAAATGATGCTCAACTGATACTATGGGGCACAGAATACCCCCCCCCCCCACACACACACACACACACACACACACACACACACACACAGACACTATTACACTAACACCAGACCCGTGAACCATTCACAGAAGGTAGGACGGACCCATGGTTTAATGCTGTTTACGCAAATTTCTAACCGTGCTATCCAAATGTTGCAGCAGAAATCAACACTCATCAAACTATGCAATGTTTTTGCAATCTTCTATTGTCCAGTTTCAGTGAGCCTGTGTGATTTGTAGCCTCAGTTTTCTGTTCAGTATTCTGCTGTTGTATCCCATCGTCTGTCTTCAGAGATGACCATCTGCCTTAGCTGTAACGAGTGGTTATCTCCCCACTCTCCTCTGACATTTGACATCAATAAAGCATTTTCACCCATAGATTGCCGCTTGACCAGACCGAACGTCTCTGTAAACATTAGAGATGGTTGTTTGGGAAAATCCCAGCAGGTCAGCAGTTCCTGAAATACTCAGAACGGCCTGTCAGGCAACAACCACCATGCAACGCTCAAAGTCACCTGAATCACCTTTCTTCCCCATTCTGATGTTCAATTTGAACTTCAGCGAGTCCTCACGACCATGTCTACATGCATTTAGTTTCTGCAATGTGATTGGCTGATTAGATATTGCTATATGTGTTAACAAGCAGCTGAACAGGTGCACCTAACAAACTGGCTGGTGAGTAGTGCAGATTATTTTTGGCACTAAGTTATTTAAGAAAACTAGAAAAAGAGAACACCTCAAAATCCTGCATCTTTGACGTCCTTCATTAAACTTTTATTTTACATGCACGGAGACTTGCACATGTGCACACAAGAAAGCACACACTCCCCATAATAAAAACCTCAGACCATGCCCTCGTTCCTACTTAATAGAAAGAGAGATCTGAGACACTGAGAGGAAGCTTCCAGCTCTCCTGATACTCTTATGACGCCTCACAATGGCGCACAAAGGGATGAGGCAGTTTAGGTATTCACCCCCAACAAAGTGGGTCCAATCAAGTTGTCACGCACACAACAAGGAGAACGGAGAAAGGTGGAAAACTTGGATCATGTTACTAATGTGAACTGGATTTACAAAGTCTATCAAAAGACCGTAAGTGCTGCGACTGCAGTTCGTGACTCTCTTCAAGACCATAATTCTATTTAACAGATTTTGACGCAAAGACTTTGTTTAAAGTCAGGTAAGTGCGATAAGAGTTAGATTTGAACAAGCTTCCAGGAAATTAATCTAAGCCAGTGTAATGTTGCCTGAAGCTATATAAACACTAATATGCACCAATATCCTTGAAAAATGTGTCAAGTGTTTAGCAGTGGGTGAAACTAAAAAGCTCTCTTTCAAATATTACTGCCTGCGTCGTGGGGTAGTTAAACAAGAACTAACAAGGAAGCATTATGATGGGAAGCAGCAGCATCAGACCTGGAATCACTTGTGTGCACATTTTATTTACACAATGTGTGAATGTGTGCGCAGCTACAAAGCATATCCCTGACGTCTCATAAGTATGTGAAAGCCAATAAATGCATAATGGTAGGTATTGTGTGTGCAGGGAGATGTTAGAGATCGGATAAAAACAACTTGCTCTCCCTTATTGTGTTTGATGCTGAAGAACAGTGAATGAGACAAGCAGCCGTCACAACTGTACACCAGGCGTGGGCAGCATTGTTTCTGAGACTGACACGGGCTCAGCAGAGTTCATCGTAAACTGAAGCTGCTAAATGTGGTTCATGTTTCTGCAAGAAGCTGAAACAAGAGCTGGACTCCACACATGAAGAGACAGCTGAAATGTCTTCCATTGTTTGTCTCATAGTATAATTACCAAGCTCTACAGCTTTTATATTTTTTCAGAGGTTTAGTTTTTATTTTATGACATCGGAGCCATAACTTGTGTGCTACAGACTGTACATAAAATATTGACATAAACACAGAGATGTGCAGTCCTGTTTTGGTGTCTTGGAGGCCGATTTAATTAACAGATTGAGATACCAAAGGACCATTTCAGATGATCACAACTTAAAGTGCAACCTTCCTTTTAATTCTTTTTGAGCCTGATGTGGAGGATCGCTTTTAAAAAATGAACATCATGTTGTCTTCAATAAGACTTGAACTCGGCAGTTGAGCCTATTAGCATGTCAGTGAAATGTCTGCTGCCGTATTAGTGTGAAATGTGTCTTTTTCTAAGCTTTTATACAGTTTGACTTCTTTTTCCAATCAGAAGAGTTACCTCAAACTGATTCTGCCTGGCCTCTATTTTCAGACCATGAAGCCATGCTCATCATTTTTATATCTTAAAAAATAATAAAACAAAAAACAGAATAACTTGAAAAAGCTATTTTTTTCAGAACTTAATCCAGAAAGGTAAACTTTTGTGGTTATGGCTTACAGCTCGTGAAAAAACAGCTGTAATGCATCTCCATAAACCTTGTCATCAGAGGGAAGCATGAAGTGCTCTTAAATCTGTGTTGACTTTGGACTTGATAAAACAAAGTGGACATACCACCAACAACAGCAGCAGATGACATGGAAAGCCAAACCACCACAGAGAACGGAAACTTCACCCTGGTCTTCTAAAACCTTGTATTTTGTGCCTCTGCACTCTTCCTCAAGGATCTAGATTTAATTTCTATTCATAGTTTTATTTTTCACAGTTTAAGAGGACTTTGGAGCAAAAAGCCCAGTTCTTTCTATCCTTAGCTCTGGTAAGATGTTTCTGACGCTGTCTCTGGCTCAAGAGTGGCTTGGTATTTGCTGCTCCTGTACAGAAGACGCCTGCGCGTGGTGGCGCTTACTGCACTGACACCAGCATTAGTGCACTCCTTGTGAAGCTCTCCAAAGCTACTGACGTCATGTTTTTAACGTGCAGTCATCCGTGTTGCTTGTGCACCTTTTCCAACCACACCTTTCCCTTCTATTAATATGCTGTGATGCAGCATTCTGTGAACAGCCAGCTTTTTCAGCAATGACCTGCGTTTTTCCCTCATTGTGGAGGACGTCAAAGATCATCATCAGGACAACTTTCAAATCACCAGTTTTCCCACTGACTGTGCACTTTATGTGTAATAACTATAGAATATGAACGTCCAACTTTTTACAATTAAATTAGGAAAAAATAAACTTTCTCAATGATGATCTAAGATTTTTTAAAGTTGTTTTTGATTGTTTTGATTTCTTTAGTACGCTGGGGTTTCATGACAGACGAGGGCATTCTTCAGCCCTGAGCTGACTCACCTTTAAACTGAGCTATGACAGCATTAAATTGTCTTGAACACAATCTCTAAATAAATAGAAGACACAGCAGTCTTCTATCAGGATGGAATCTGCCACAGCCGGCCCTACCAGCTTAAAAGGAAGTTTCATTTGAATTCCTTGGTTATCCCCGCTCGACTAATGCCACAAGACTTACGAGAAGTCTTTGATTTTATCAGGAAACAATTACAGCTATTTAACTGATTACACCTGTGAAAACAGCCCTGTGTCGTCTTCTCACCCGGCAGGTGCTCTGACATATCTAGGAACTCGCTGTTGTTGGCTCCTCGGCGCAAAGTTTCCTATGTTCACGAGCTTTGCCGGTTGCGCTACAACATGACGAGGCATGTGTGTGCACATGTGAGTTTAACTTGTTTAACAGCAGAGCAGTGTGGAGGGTCCAGTTTCTCTAGGAAAATGATAAGCATGTGTGTGTGAGTGTGTAGCTCTAACAGTTTCTAATTGTGTCTTGATGAGTGACAGAGATCAAGCCCAGCCTAATTAGCACCACTGAAATTCTCTCTCTCACACACACACACACAGACACTCTCTCATATACACGATGAATACACTGTGTAGCCAAAAGTATGTAGACAGCCTTGTACAGGAGAACACAGGAATTCTGGATATGTGTAAATGAAATACATTGTGCCTTCCTCCCCCTCTAAAGACCACAGATAAAGTATTTGCCATAAAACGTGTCAAAATGTTTAACAATGAGATGTCAGACTTGTTTTTCATGATAACCAGGAGCCACCTGCCTGGTTGCAACCTCACAGTGAGGACACACGTTGAGGAAGTCATCCTTCAGCAAATAATAGTCCCACGTAATGTTGTAAGGACATTTCTTGCTAAAAAATGGAAAATATTTAAACAAAAATTTGAGACGTTCAAGTGACGTTAGAACCAGGCCAGCTGTTTATCTCCCGTTGTCCACCACCTGCCTCGAGCTCCAAAATGAACGCTTAGATAAAAAGCACCACTTGTCTTCTCGTCATAAACCACTTGTTTAAGAAAAACGTAGCTATATTTAGAGACTGGTCTGATTCAACAAGGCCATGAATCAGGGGTTAACCGCAGCCTTCACCTTTCAGACAAAGCTCATATCCTATAGAAAGCACTCTCCAAAGAGTGACTGCTTGTGTATTCATGCCCACAGTCCCAAAACAAGAGATTCCAAAATAATATGTGAGTAATGTTTATATGTCCACAAACATTGAGCCATAGAGAGAGAAACATACAGGGCTGTCGCTCGCTGTAGATCAACTCAAGGTCACTGAATTCAACCACACAAAACAGTGTGAATAGATCTGAGTGAATAACACCGGTGCGGTTACGTTGATTAAAAAGGAAAAAAAAACAACAACAATGGGGGAAAGAAACTCCTCCAGCACTGTACAGCTTCCTGTAAAGATTAGACCTTTATTGAGAAAATTCCAGGTCGGCTTATGGCCGCACAACCCGCCGTCTCCAACTGGGCCGATTATTGAATTTAATACACACACAAACACCCTCGCGCGCACGCACACACAAAACATACAATGTAACTAGAGCCCTGTTGTGAGGCGACATCGATGACGCGTGTTGGATGGGATTATCCCTCCAGCTGTACTCTCACCCGCAGAGAAGTGAGGCTCATTTGGCCCCACAAAGCTCACTGTGGTTTTTCCACACACTGATAAATCCCACCCCTGCTTTTTTCCAGCATCTTCTCCGGCTTACAAGGTTAGCCTCAATGATTTATCACGTGTCATCTTGGTTTATCTCTGCTTGCATCGGGGCTGACTAGCCTGATTTATTTTTTGAAAATAAAAAATATGACTCTGATTCATAACTTGTTAAGGGCCAGAAGCCAAAAAGTGCTGGCTTTGAAATAAATCACTCACTCCAGCAGTAATTGTGCACCGTGGCTCAATAATCCAAGAAAATGTCTCCCTCTGTTGGTCTGACACAAGTATTACAATCATGGCGAGATAAATGACTTTTTATGACTGTTAGCAACTTGCTTATAATAAGGTGTCATTTAAACATTTAGAATGCAAACTGTAAGAGTAAAAATAAAATTCATTGTCAGAAGACGATGCTATGGATAGGGTGGAGGCACGTAATTCACTGTGGTGACCCTTAAAGCGGGCAGCTGACGGAGGAAGGCAGAGAAGAAGAATCTCTACTGATTTTTATGCTAATCTTTGGATTCTCTTGTTTAATTTAAAGTAGATTTTTGATTCAGCTGAAAATTTACATTACTTGTGTGAAAAAAACTGAGTCCAGTGTTATTTTAGTTAACACTAGTACAAGCCCTTCAGTATTGTTTGGTTTCTTTGGTCTGCTGGTGCTGTTCGCCATGAAATCACAGACACACAATCCTTTTAAAAGTTGTTGTAGATGCATAGCTATATATTCAAAGGAAAGGGGAGCATTTCGGTCACTTGCTAGGTGGTTATTAGGCAACATGATGACACAATATATCGAATTCAACTCTTGGTAATCTAAATAAGATTTTGCCATCAGGATTAAAATGATGTGATCCTTGTATTAGGTGCTGTGGAGCCATAAAAGGGAAAAAAAAACAGGTCATTTAAGCCTGTTGCTAGGTGGTTGCCAGGCAATATGATAACATCACAATATGTGACATCGATGGCAATCATAGACCATGAAAAGTCAATGACACATTGTGACTGCAAGGGACTACAGGGCAAAACAAAAGTGGGTGAAGTGAGCGGGATAAACTTTTCTCACCTTAGAGGTGACTGAAATGAACACTGATGAGACTACAGCGTGATTACTACCGGACACTCCACGTTGCAGTTGCCTAGGTAACCCTCCAATGTATTTACGCAGGTGTAGCAATGGATGTATGGAAAAAAAAGAAGGGCCAGTAAGTACACGGGCGTAGGTTTTTGTGCTTTAACACGCAGCATATTTTGCAGCCATGGCAGTTTTACTTATATAGTAAACTCGCTTGTAAATAGCTTTAGTGTGGTAAATATACCTGTTTGACCTTTATGGCTGACAACACTGTGCTTGTGATGAATTACAGAACAAAGGACATGTGGCGTAACTAGACTTCCTAGCCTCCCAGCATGAAAAGACATGCTGAGGTGTGAAGGGTTTAGTAAAATCTCCAAGACACTGAGACTGAGTGAAACCTGTCAGGCCCTTTGAATTCTCATTCTCAATACGTGACTCACCATTTAAAGCACCGTGTCTGTTTGGTTTTGTGCGTTCCTTGGTTGTTTTTGCATAATCCATCAATTAAAAATGATAAAAAGAAAAGCCTTACCTGCTGACATGTGCTTGATGACTTGGGGACGAGGATTTTATAATAACACATGGCAGGAGTAAAGGTTATTTCAATAAGAGCGTGTTTCCTCATGCAACACTTGGCTGATGTAAAATACTTTGTGAGGGAGAGAAAATGAGGAACATGGTAGAAGTCAGTTTCCTTTAAACTCTGTGAAGTTCCACAAACCTGCATTTTTTTTTTCAATAGGTGAGACACCTCTGAAGTCTGATTGTATAGAAGCCAATGTGAAAACAACCCATAGCTTTCTTAATCTGTAACTTTAGTAAACACTTCCCTGATGAGTTAATGGCCTGAGTTTTATGTTTTAATTAATTGATTTATGGGCTTTGGGCTTTTAATTGTTTCTCTGAGATGAAATTGACAGAGAAAGAAGCCCCTGCTCCGAAATCAACAACTTCAAGTTCCACTGAAATCTGCAGCTGTCTACATAAACGAGCCAAATGCCTTCTGGAGAAAGGATTTATGGATAGACGAGACAAAGATAGAGCTATCTGACCTCCACGACAAGATGTATGTTTGAAGGAGTAAAGAAGAGGTTTTCAAACCTAAGAACATTGTATTGTCACGCATGGTGGTGGTAGCATCATGCTCTGGGGCTGTTTAGCTCTCAGTGGTCTTGAACACAGTTGGGTGTTACATCAGGTCAAAGATGAGAAACACTTTTTAAAAAAACAATCTTGGAATGGATAAAACAGGCTAACATGAAGTTTCTGGAATGATCTTCACAAACCCTACTGAAAACTTGAACTATGCTTAAAAGCTGGGTCCATGCCAGGAAACCGACAAATTTAAATAAACTTTACCAATTCTGCCATGAAGACTGGTGAAATATCTAGCCAGAACTATAGCAGAAGCTTGCTGATGGCTACCAAAAGCATCTGGTTGAGGTGCATCTAGCTAAGAGATATTTAAACAAATATTAATAGGGTATGCATGCATATATTTCAGCTTGTATTTATCATTTTGAACCTGTGTAGATTAGAAAAAACTCCAGTAAATCCAACCCTGATGCTATCCATCCAACAGATGTATGCTGTATAATCATGTCACTCTGCAAAAACACCAAACCAAAGAAATCATTAAAAACCCAAAATTACGAGGACATTCATGTCCATAATGAGTGTATGCAAACTTATGACCACAACTGTATGCAAAGCTATGGACTGTGAGGTCACCAGGTGGTTTATGATTGGCATTTTGGAGCTTACCATCAGCTAACATTATTGAGCTATTAGCACTGCAGTCATAAAATCCAAAGACACATATCAGCTAGTTGATGCTAAGCAAAAACAAAAAACAAAAACAAACAAAACTATAATTTCACTCACGACAGCTGAAGTAGAAACTTCTCAGATGGTCCATACCTCACAGAAATTCATAGCACTAATTAAATAATCCATTATAAAGAGTCTCCAACAGCAGGCATAGGGTGCTTCCACTGGATTAGCCTAGCAGTCGGCTCAGGTCAATTAACATGGCCACGCCCCTAACACGTTTAGCCAGGCAGACGAGTGAACAAAAAAAAAGCGAAAAACAGTCGTTATGAAAGGGGAAGCTAAAGAATGTTTCTGCTTCCAGGAATTAACAAGTTTAAAATAGCATCCTTATCTGTTCTCTTTTCGCTCTGAAATATTGGAACAAAAGCTCATTAGCCTGGGGTCTGCATACTGCTGAGTTCCTTATTAACAAATCACTCAAATTCAGCACTGTTGGAAATGACACGTTCGTGTACTTAAATGAACCTGCAAAAGTCAGACCTAGTGTTGAAGTTACAATCCCGATTGTTTAAATACATTCTTCGTAAATCTGTGAAGATAAGATGTGCTTATACATCTTATCTCTGCTTTTGCTAACCTTGAAGTTCAGAAAGCAAGCATGTCCGTACAACACAGATATACTCGGCAGGCTGTACGTGCACTGAATGACACAGGAACCCAACACTGGCTGCAAATGCAGGTGGACATTGTCACTATGCTGTGACATCAACCACTGCAATGTGTTTTAGACATGGAATAAATTAATGAATATGTTGGGTTATGGAGCCTCAGATTAACATATCTGACCTAGAGAGTGGAGACTGATGAAGTGCAACACAAACAGACACACATTTCAGCTAATTAAAAAATAAAATATCACCAATCAAAAAATGAAGTTCTCCGATGGTCTGTAATACACAGCAAGCTGTAATATTTGTCAGATGATTCTATTACCCAATTTCAATTCTGATACCCAATTTTGCTGTGCAAGAAACTGCACAATGACAATAAAAAGCTCTAAGTCTATTAAAAATGCTTTAACAGCAGCACATACCTGTCAGTCAAAGCAGCCACATGTTAACAAGCTTTTTAATGCTGTGAAGTTGGACATTTAACAGGTGAGTCTGTGGGGATTTACTCAGTTCTGAGCCCAGCCCTAAAGAGCCATTAGAGAAACTGGCGTTTTTAGCACTTCTGCATTTAGCTTCAATTTTTCAGCCCCACAGACTGCAGCCCGGCGCCCTTTTGCATCCTGTTTAAAGCATCTCTAAGCTGCCTTCAAGCACCTATGTGAGCTTCAACCATGAAACCTAGTAAAGCGTTACAGCTTGCAAATCAAAAGGTAAATGGAATATACTTCTTTTTTTTACTTAACTTGAGACTTAAAGGTGTTTTCTTACTACAAGCCTCAGTCACCTATTCACTCAAATACTTTTTCTATGCCTAAGCATATAAAATTCACAGACACACACTGATGGATGCATCAGGGGCAACTCGGGGTTCAGTACCTTTCCCAAGGAAGCTTAGCCACAGGCTCAATAATACCAATCAGAGGGAATTCCAAGTGTCTATTAATGTGCATGAAAATATATCCAAGGATTATGTCCATCCTTTATATACAGTCTATGGCATTAGCATCACATCCTGTCTTATTACTAAATGAAAAAATATTGTACTAGTATGTAAGTCACAAACAGCTTCCCCAGCTTTACCTTATGCTGCACTGCACTTCTGTGCTCAGTAGGGGGCAGTGACATCAGATACCTGTGAAGCCCCCCCCCCCCCCCCCCCCCCCCCAGACGCTGTCACTTATTAACAGGTAGTACAGTATGAAGGAAGTTTCCAGCTGCCCTGGACACATTCCTGTGTGTAATGGTATCCAAGATAGTTTCTCATATTTGCCAGCAAACACAGACACTCAGCTTTGTGGTCTGTGGTTCACTTTGATCATTTTTTAAAATATATTTAACATGATTTAATAAATGTGTGACTAATGTAACAGTGAAAATCCAAGATGACAAAGTATTTTATGTCTTGTATGTTATACAAAGTATGTTATGTATTATACTGTATAGCTATCTCAGAGGGGGGTCAGGCCTCCTTCATTATCATATTGTTGCCATGGCATTTCAAACTCTCTCCAGAGGGAAGCCGTGGATGACAAAGAGGTGATGAGAGGAGTGAAGTTCTGCAATTCACTGGGACAGCATATAATAGCTGGGGAAGAGTAAAGAGCACACAGGCAGATCCAGGATACTCGCTCAGAAGATGAGCGTTGTTCCCATGAGGAGAGTCCTGAATGACAACGGTAAGACTTGCTATGCAATTTTAAACAGCCCATCATCCTGTATGCAGATTACACTAAGCCGCTGTAGCCTTTTCTTCCAGTGCTGCTCTTCTTAAGTGGACTTAGGGGTTTTCTTCTGCAGGAAACTGCTTGACACTCATTAAATCACTGCTGTTTGATATTCATTAATTTATTCCATTTGCACTGACATGGCCTTATTGGACACGATTCTGGTCAATTCCAGCTCTGTGTTTAAACATTCATGAGTGCCGTAAAAGCCGATTACACTGTGTCTGTGTTTCTCTCTATTAATCCAGTTTAATTAGAGCCAAGTGGTCCCTGAACTTTTGGATGTTAAGTCTCAAAGAAAGTGATGTCACCGAACACTAAACACCGGTTAAAACTATTGGGTTAGCTAATGTGTGCCTCTGTTCTATCATTTCATTACATTTTAGACAGAAGAATCTAGGTTTAAGGTCAGAGTAAAGGTTAGAGGTCATTCAAGTAGTTGTTAAAGTTAGAATAACTCTGCAGGAAAATAGATGGAGGTCAATGTAATGTCCCCTGAAGTGATGGAAACACAACTGAGTGCATGTGTGTTGGTGAAGCAGCTGCACACAGATGGTTTTAGAGGGTCAGTCAGAGGTGGACCTTTGTGCAGGGTCAGGCAGCGGTCCATTATTTATTCATGCCGACGTATCCGAACGGCCGCCTAATTGCACCAGGAGGAGCCCAATTACGCACAGGGGCCTGCGGCCGCTCTGTCTCACATTCACAGGAAAGTGGGAGGCGGATCACATGTCAGCTATGACCGATGCTGTGCGTCTTATTTACATTTGCAGAGCTCGGGTTCAGCTCTGTAAACACACAGTGTTTGTGTGTGTTTATATGCTCGCTGGAACAGCAGATGCTGGCAGGAGTGCCAAACAAGAAAAGACAAATGTTGTCAGATAGACTGGAAATTGCCTCCAGAACCTCTTGACAAGTGTTTGTTTTTTCTCTGATCATGGCAGGCAAAGGTAAGGTGTTTACGGTGCTGCTGGTTGTGTATTTGTGTAACATGAGCACACATACATAGCCTTTGTGTTACAGTGGGCTCCGGCGAGGATGTGAATACGAGCTCTGGGACGGAGAAGGTGATCAGCAAGGAGCCTTTTTCCTCCCTGCTCCCTCGACTGCATTCATCTTCTCACTCTACAGGTGATATCCAGTCTTAAAACTTGCACTACTTATCTCATATTGTATTTACCAAACTGCAAGTTGCAAGAGAAAACTACAATTTTCACAGAACTTTCATCTTGTGAAAAATTAAGCATACAGCATTTTTGCTTTCATGGTAATTTAGAGGGTAAGTAGCAGGCAAATGCTGCTAATTAAATACTCAATTAACTGACTGGTCATCAGTGAGTGACAGTGCCTATATAATGGCAGTTTGCAGGTCAGTATTAACACATGCCAAGGAGAAAAAACATTTTCTCCTTGGCAACTGTTCCTGCCATCAGTCTGGGACGCCCAACATTGTACAGTGAGATTATTCACAAGTGGAAAACATTCAAGACAGTCACCAGTCTTCCCAGGACTGGACATCCCAGCAAATTCACCCAAGGTCAGCTCCAAAAGGCCCCCAAAGCAACATGTCAGGCTCTAAAGGCCACAGTTAGCATGTTAAACATCAGTGTTGATAACAATACAATAAGAAAACGCCTGAACAAGTATGGCTTGTTATGAAGAGTTGCAAGGAGAAAGCCTCTTCTCCCTGAAAAAGAACACGAAAGCAGATGCAACTTAGTAAAGTTACATTTTTACATGTTTGAATACAGAGCAGAGGAAATCTTTAATGTTATTATTAATACCCGCTTTTAAAAAAACAGCTACCAACAGAAACTAACAATATCTAACAAACCCCGACACTTTTCTCTCTATTCAGATAATCAGCACCGTTCTTATATCGTCTCTCCAACTTCCTCCCTCCACCTCTCTCGTGCCGCCTTTGTTTTTTCTCAGCCTATCATCTATCTGATCAGGTTTACCTACAGGCTGCAGATATTTTCCAGCAGCTGTGTAGAGACAAGCCAGCCAGCCAACATCAGCGTCTACATTATGGAAAAAAGACGGAAACATCGCTGCTCAAGAGCGGGGACAAAACCATGGAGAAGCATGTGTTCCAGCTCGCCTTTAACACACTTAAATGTAAGATTACAGTTGAACAATTTAGAATAGCGTACCATACATTAACCATATTTAGTTTTATGAATGCAGATGAACTGTACTGTATATCCAGCATGGAGGGAGCCCACTGGTGGTTAAACATAAAGTCAGGGGAAAATTAATTTGATCCCCTCTACTGCCACCTCTGAGGACTTTACCCGACTCCTAGGGATAAGGCAGCCTTATCTCTATAATGAATAACAGAGGAGAGCAGCATATGTCAGCTCCAATATTCACTTTCTGAATAGCATCTTCAACTGCAGGCAGCAGATTAAATAATATATAGTCATACATTTTATTTCTCCACGTGACTGCAAATTGCTTGAGTGGAAGTGCAGTAGATGTCTGTTTGGGAGGTGATAAGAGAGTGCATGTCAAGGGCAGACACACACACACGCACACACACATATAAATTCACTTTAAAAAGCCACAAGTGCGCATATAGTGAAAAACACAACGTTTTACATACATTATTTGACCATTTAGGTGGCAGCAAGTTTTTCCAGATACCTGTCTTTTCTTTTTGGTTGTCCACAACCACCTACAATGTAGGTAAACAGAATTTCTTCTGAATATTAAAGCGCAGCATTTTGTATTTTTACGGTTTGTAAAACACGCATCATTGATTCTCTATGACAAAACAAGAAATAATCATCCTGATTTTGAACATAAGACAGCATAGTGACTAAGTGTCACTGCCTATTTAAATGTTCTGTAAAGTTCCTTATATAGGTTCATCCTTCACTTTAACTCGTGATATATCTAGAGACCAACATGGTGCAGTCGTTTGATACTATGTGAATCTGTTCCCATGTCGCCATTTCCAGAACGGAGGTGTGTCAGTGTCACTATGACAGAACCAGCTAATCTTAAAAGGCTTGTTTCTTATGGGTAAAACATGGTTACATTTGACTGGCAACTTGTTTGGTTATAGAATGATTCTGGCCATCCACATCTAAATGATAAATCTCCTATACTGTGTAGCATTTAGGCTACTTTAGCCTTCCCACTATTGGTGCACATCTGCAAGCCACTTTACACCCCACCTCCACTCCTAGATCCCCCTTTTCTTCCAGACTTTATCAGTGTCACATCTGTTGTCATCTCTGTACCACCAAATATAAAATTGCTCCAGATGAAAATGGCAATATCATGACTACAGCAGCCTCGACTGAAACACATTTATGACATTCATATGTATATGCATGTAAAGGGAATTCCTGTTTTAGTGTGTATTGCATAGTGAACTTGCACAGGTCTCTGGACTGCCACAGAGCATAGCAAACACCCCCCTTCAGTTCTTGCCCAGCAACACGAGTAAAGGAAGGGAAGGGGCAAACAGATAGGGTTGGCGAGCTGCTTTTGAAGTGTTGCTGCATGTTGCATTTTTCATTCACTGGATAGAATTCTTTATCATGAAAATTGCATGAATATCTATGAATGGAATACAATTTTTTTTTTTTTTTTTTTAAAAAGGGTTTTCAATATTAAAAAAAAAGAATACTGAAATCCTACAGAAACCAGTTCCAGATGCCACACACACACACACACCAACATGCAACATACTCACTCGAAATTTGGGTATTGGCCTGGTTTTTGCCACACAGAGCAGGTAACCATAACAGAGCATTTGGCAGCTAATGAGGCAGATATTCTCTCAGGAGGAGGTGGAGACAAAATTAGAATTAAAAGAGGTGAATTTGGACTTACACTTGTCAGCTTATCAGAGGCACGACACCAGCTGAACACTAAACTTTCTGCATTCATTTTTTTAACCACCTGGTACCGTCTTGCTGACAGAGCTCAACAGTGACTGAACACTGTTTTAATGGCTCCAGTTCCAAAAGTGATTTTCTGGAATAAGCATTTACTCCACTGACAATGTCTAAAGTCCTTATAGAAAGACTTTTAAGCCTTGAACCAACAAGTGAAAAAGATGATTTGGATCAAAAAATAAAATGAGGCAAAAGTTACAAGACATGTCTACATAATTGTCTACAAAACTACCCAACCTATAAGCAAAACTATCCCAGATTTCACAGGAAATGAATTCCAGCCTTGTCAGATTTAATCCTTTTTGTGTTGTTTAATAGCTTTTGTTGTTTGTGTGCACTGAAGTGTACACAGACTTACACATTTCCATGGTAACAGCAATCACAAATGTCACTGTTTCAGTTCAGGATTCTGGTTAGAGTACTTCTTTCATGTGAAAGCGCAAATAAAATGCAAACACAGGCTTGTGGTTTCCACAGGAGATTGCAGTAAGTCTACTTTGGATGCTCACAAAATTATGGCTCATAAACAGGTTTTTTACTTCGTTTTACCACCGGAACCTTTCTGTTGAGCTCTCATTGAGTTCCATTTGCCATAACCTCATGATACTTTAGCACTATTGTATTTTCTGCTGAACAGGAAACAGAAATAATTTTCTCGTTACTCTGAGTAATTTCTTGGCAGCAGGGACAGACTGACAAGATAATTCAGGCTGGTTATTTGACTCCATCCCAGGCCACTTAAACTGACACTATGTGTTATTTAATACTGCCTCCATATCATAATTTCTGCTGCGTCTGCTATCCCTGTATTGTTGTTGTTGTTCCTGCATCATCGTATGTAGCAATGTTGCAACTGACCAATCACATTGCTGTGATGTCATAGCTTTGCAATGTGGTCGGGGGAGTGAACAGTGAACAGCATTTTAAGTGTTTTATATATATCTATATGTATATTTCAATAATAGCTATATTATTAATGAAATGAAGCTGCACCAATCAGATGTTCTAACATCTCCATCACCACTGGTTGAAATGCAACCACAAACAATAACAGAGCCTGTTATTGTTCTGTTTTTACATATTACTTCAACTGGATATATGGGAATGATTCCTGTTTTTGCAGCATTCTGCTAGAAACAAAGTGCCTTGAGACACAATTTAAAATCAGTGCAGTGCTGGCTTCTTGGAAGCAAAATTAAAAGAAGTGAGGGGTGGCTCCAAACATTTGCTCAGTACTCCACATGTGATTAAAGTGTTTTCAGTAAACTGTTTTTCCATGTTTAGCAACAAAATTGTGTCCAAAATAAAACTGAATACGTGTGTAGACCATTGTCTGCATCCATAAGTGAACTGAACATTTTTAGGATATTATACATGTTATTATATGTGTTATTACTCCCCTCAGGCTGAAATTCATGTTTGTCTGAAAGTTATTTGGCTTTAGGACAAAGAGCCTCTGAACCCTAGTTTTCAAGGTTCAGGCTACAGGTGAACCCTCAAAAACCCTCTAGGAATACACTAATCAATGCACATACTAATTTATAAAGGGAGCCACTGACTTACAAAACAAATAGCCTGCCTGTTTTAGACAGAGATACGCAGTAAGCTCAAGGATTTTTGTTTAGCGCTTTTCATTTTTAATTAACTCTGATGGGCACTTTAGCATTTCTTCTTCATTCTTCCCCCCTCTTGCTCTCTCCCTCCTGGAACTCTTTATTCCCAAATGCATTATACCAAAAGTTGTTTTTTTTTAACTTTATGTGTAAAGAAGCAAGTAGAGATTGAATGACTCATACTGAGTCTTTTTAGAGGTCCTTCTACTCATTCCTGCACTCTACTAATGCTGCTCAAATTCACCATCAGGGCACAGGGAAATATCCCAGCGTCCAACAATGACTGGCAGTGACTTTGCAGGCTCTGGCATCTGTAGTTCTGACTCTGAATCAGAAATGATTGTGTATTATCTACAATAACAGCCAAAACACAGTTTCTGTTAGCATATCAAAAAGACACATAACCTTGATTCAGCTGAAGACAGAGCTTCAAGATATCAGCAAATAGAGCCAAACTGTCTACATGACTAAACAAGTGACAGAGTATGATTATCCTCCGCTTTGATGGACACTATGATTCAAATTTCTCTTAATTCATTAAAATTCAGCCGATGTTTTCTTCCCTTTGTTCATTAACAACTTTGTTTTCCTCCTAGATCAAGATTTACTCGAGGACATCATCTCCGACAGCTGCTTCCATACTTCGCAGCATATTGTGAGTCCCACCAGATTTGACATTTGGGTGTTTACAGACTCATATCCAATGTTTTTTTTAAAAAGAAAAAAAGAAATACGCTCACACACTGAGTGTGTGAAACAGTCTGGGAGTTATCTGTCTTCAAATGAAGTGTTTGTGGCCGTATGAGCGCGATTCATCCGAATATTGCAGAATGATAACGAGGGAGGGAGGGACGCAGTTAAAGGCCATTTGTATTCAGACGTGTACATGGTCTGGCTGGTTATAGGTGGCAAGTGATACACACAAGGGAGAGGCAGACACACTCTCTGACTGGGAACCGTAAATTACGCTGTGAAACACTGCGCTATGACACATACATGGATAAGAGACTCGCTCCGCTCGTGCGTGGCTCTGTGTGGGAATGATAAGTTGAGGGAAACGCAGCGAATGGGCTGAGGCCGTTAGTCTGCGAGTGCGACTATAAAACCACCACACAGCTCTTTATAATTCAACACACATCCTTACTGCAACATACATATTCTGCCTCCCGCACACACACACACACACACGCACAACCTGACAAAAAGAGTTTGTGTACACAGCCATAAAGAAGAGTGCAGACGGACGTGCTCATCATTTTTACTTTACTCTTCGGTGATCATATATTCCTGTTTTGATGAATGAAGGGAACCCTTAACTTCAGCTTTTGTGAACATTTCACTGCCTTCTAACTCCTTTGTTTGGTTTTTTGGTTTGAAACGTCACCGTTTTGACTCAGTGTGACACAGTGTTTGGATTAAAGGGAGGCTCAGACCTCTCAGTAGAGAGCTGAGCTTCCCCTCAAGCTACAACATTTTGAGTCAAAGGGCTAAAACAAGAGAAATAAATAGCCATCAATATTTTTATGGTGCAGCTTCATGTAGAAGAAGCTTCTGCAGTCCAGAAATCTCACCAAGTGAAAATATTTAACACAACATCAAACCAAAAATACGACCCAGGGCTGTTTAGGAGCTACACTCCTCAATCAGACAAGAACTGGAAAATGTTCCTCTCCCAAAAGTCCAGCGGTTGGTCTCCTCAGGTCCCAGATGTTCACAGAATGTTTTTAAAAGAGGGCAGGATGTTACACAGTGGTGAACAAGGCCCTGTCCAATTCTTTTGAGATGCACTGCTGCCAGTAATTCAAAATGTGCTGATATTTTTCTTAAAATGGCACATTTTCTCAGTTTACTCATTCTAAAATATATTTTTAAAATATAAAATACAGTTTTATAACATTTGCCCAGCGTTGTTTTTTTTGTTTTTTTTTGCCCATTTTTGCACAGCAGTCCAATTGTTTCAGGACTCAGTCAGTAATAAAGCCCTGCAATGTTTTTCAGTCTGACGACTTGCTGCCTTTGGCGATGGTGATGCTGTTCGACTTTCAGGACAAAAAGTTTTCTCCGTGTGAACGTCCAATGATAGAAGGGCAAGAACCCATCCAGGAAGTCAGGAACCTGGAGAAAAGTCTGCACAGGTGCGTGTGCGAGTGTAAAAGTCACATGCGAACAACAGAAGTTTATTTATGCATAACCAAATAACCATAACTGAATCAAAGAAACATGAAAATGGGCTCTGCTGTGTTTTTACAGGTGTAAGACCAAGCTGGCTGCCTCTCTAGCTCGCTGCAGAGTGAAGCAGAATCTGCAGAGTGTCTCCTGCTTCCTGTCCGACAGTGTCAGGACCAAACAGCACCGAGCAAGAGGTCTGCCACTCTGCGCATGGATCGACACTCTCAAGATCAGGTAGGTGCTAGTTTCAGCATGATTTTTTTTTTTTTGGCTTAATGTAGCATGTGTTTAATGCCTGGTAAAGTTTACTGGTGGTTAAAGCAGAATACTGACATGCTGCTAATCGGAGAGCACTGGTGTCTCTGTATTACAATGATCTAGTCTCCTGTATCTGTACCTGGTGATGTGTGTGTCTCTGACAGCATGTTTTATCCTCTCCCTGTAGTCTTGACGAGATGTGTGAAGCTTTACAAAGCGCTGGTTTGTGTCAAGCAGAGAACGAGACAGAACTCGTGGAGTTCACGTTCTGTAGGGACCCCCTCTGTCCCGACACACTCATCTTCTCGCAGCATCTTCAAGCTTGGCTCCAGCACAGCAGCCTCACCGCCACACGTGTGCTGAACATACAGGTAGAAATCTGGGTGTGCCTATATTTGAGTCTTAAGAGCTTGAAAAGAAGGTGAGAAGACTTCGTCAGAGGTTTTTGGAAGACATGTCACCTTTCATCCAAGAGGTTTCTTCAGTATTAAAAATTAAAGGTGGAGAGTCCCAGGTATTAGTCCCTTAGGAGGTGGCTGTTGACTCGCCGTTAATGTGTAGCTGAGTCTCCAGAGTGTACTTGCACTTAAAGGTCAAAGGTCACTCTTTCAGGGATGGCAAAATGGCTTGAAAGAGGAATATAAGTGACCATCGTCAAACAGAGGTGGGGGCTTAGGACACCTACTGTCACCCACCTACAATTTATGTCTTGAGATCCCTTACCAGACCTTAACCCCCACTCACACTACGCATCAGGTGACCTAAATAGCTCACATGATTAGGTGGGGCATGGTCTGACAGTGCTTTCCCCCAAAACCTCTGGTGATAATGACCCCTGCCTTTTTTTTCACCCCTAGTGGGGTGGGTTTCCTTCCTTTCAAGCTCTTAAGGCCACCATGACCAGGATAACTGAGAACCTGTTTTCTCTGGGGTGAGCACTTGAACATAACCTTAGCAAACTAGAGCAAAGAGCGGGGAAGAGTGCTGGACTCATGAGGTGTTCTCACACGTAAACTCAAGACAACATCAGGAGAGTCAGGTCAGAACAAAGTAGCACACAGCAGGAGATCTTTGGGATTGGGCACATTCTCACCACTGGAAGTCTTTAGTTTAGGTGAAGATGCTGCCTGAGACGTGGGAGGTGTGGATGCCACAAAGCCACATAATCAGACAGTTTGTAGTAGAGAGCTGGCAGATTAAAGCCCCTCAAGTGACTCGACCAGGATTTATGTTTTCAAGCAGTGGTGCTTATTGGAAAATGCATACAGACTAAATCAAGTCTGAGGAGTGAAGCCATTGCAGATGTCCTTTAAATCTGCATTCTTTCTAATGATCAGCAGCGGGAACTTTCTCTGGAAGCAGAAGTATGTCAGATTGCATAAAAGTCTATGAGAAGATTAAAGCTATCCCTTACAAACACGTGCATTTAGTGTGAGCGCTGCGTGCTCCTCTATAAAAGACTTAAATTAAGAAGGAAAAAGTTACAGGAATTTAAATCAGCAGAATGAAGGCTGCCTAATAGTCTTTTTCTAGGTGGAAAGCATTTCACCGCTGTGCGATAAAGTGCAAGTTTTGGCCTTTGATCCAGGCTGACTTCCTGTTGTGATGTGAAGTCTGAAGTCTTGAGTTGAATGACTTGAATTCGATTAGCTGCACAGCGGTCTGTAAGTCCGGAGGGTCCAGCTTCTTTAAGGAGAAAGTAGTCCACCGATCTTGTGTGAATAGCAGACACACCTGTCTGTTTGTCTTTGTAGGACAGGAGCGTGTGCGTGGCAGCAAGTGTGTTACACCCCCTGCTGTTTGATAAAAACGACGTCCTGCTAGCGGGGGCCTTCTCGGCCATGACCGTGGCACACGTGGCTGTTGTGGCTGCTGCCCGCTCGGTCCGAGTGCTGGTGTGTGGCGCTGATCACAACCCCTCACACAAAGAGGAGATCCGGGAACTGCTCACACAGTTGGACTTAAAAAGTGAGTGACAAACACAGATTTACTGATCTGTCCTTGTTGCTGTTGATGTCACTGTATTTGTCCTTTAAGCTTTAACATTCATGAACCCTAACCCTGAGTTTGGATATTACATATGATGGCAGCACAGTGCCAACACTAATCCGATCACTCAGATGTTGCTCTACATCCTGATGTAGACGTTCGTGTCCTGTCACAAGCGTTTTATGGTCTGGATGACGGAGATGCCACTGTCCAGCGAGTAAAGGTCATCATGGTGCTGCCTCGGTGCTCGTCTTCTGCCCTCAATGACCCGGTGCCCGCTATCCACAGTGAACATGGAGGTAGGGAAATATAAGAGACCCCAATCTCCTGTTTCAATATGTCGTTTTGTTTAACATTTGAATATTATGCAGTCATGTCCAAGAAGAGTTAAACAAGGGCAGACGTTAAACAGGTTCTCCTCTGCTGACAGACTGGGGTCTGCTGCCAGATTTGTCCCATGGTTCTGTTTCCAAGAGAAAAATAAACTCTCTGACCGCCCAGCAGGCAAAACTGCTGGCACACGCTCTCACCTGTGAGTAAATACCAAGCACACACACTTTTCACCAACTGAGCTACAACTTAAACACGTTCTGTATTTTTATTCCTGTTGGTAAAAAAATAATTTATTTGCTTCATTCATCAGTCCCAAAGGTTCAGACTGTGGTCTACTGCACACGCTCAGTGTATCCCGAGGAAAACGAACAGCTGGTGAAGAGAGTGTTAGAGAAAACACACACTCACCCCAAACTGCTGCCCTACAGGTACAACAAACACACTCGGCTCCATCTTTATACAGTTGTCTGCTTAATAGGCATTTAATCCTTTTAGTCATATATAAATATAAAGTTTAATCCACAGGCTTAAACAAACACAAGCGTAATGAGGAACCTACAGGGCAGTGTAACAGGAAACAGGAGGCACTTAAACCATCTCAGATACTTTCTGTTTAATTTGATGGTCCTTTTTTTTCGTTTTATGTTTTGGCATCATTTGTTAATTTCCACAGCAAATAGAAATGGGAGCAACTTTTCTAGGTCTCAGCTCACCGTGCAATAACCACAGAAACCAAATGTAATTTCAGCTTTTTTAAAGCTAAACTGTTCGTTTTCTCTTATTGCAGCTGGATTATTATCTCTGAGTCCAAACACAGATGGTAGGACAAACCCTTGCATGGGGCTCATGTGAGCGAAAACTCACAAAAGCTATCAGATAAAGCATGCTGACATTGATAAATTCCCTTTATAAGCTTGGAAAGCATGTGATTCCAGCGGATATGGCGGTTTGGGTCACCATTCCCGTGCACGGATTTCTAAATAACCTATTATTTTTACCTTTCTATAACAGAGTGTGTGTGTAAGAGAGATAGTCTGTCAGCAGGCTGATGACAGTCTAAAGGATCGGCTGCTGTTACCGGTGGGCCTGAGATTAATCCCGCAGTCGGGGTAAACGGGGCGGAGAAGATTTCAGAGTCTGTTTCATGCCTGCTACTCCACAAAAGTCATTTCCTGCAATCCGTCCGCTTAAAGGAATCCAAATGTTATTAAATCAGCTCACATAAGCTCTTTTATCAACTTGCGTTAGGATTTTAGGCACATGTTTGATCTCTGTGTTTCCAGTATCTGTTCTGTGAAAACACAGATGTTTCAGTTGTTTTTACAAGGGATGACAGTGGACTGCAAACACCACTGCACTTCAGCGAAGTTTGGAGGAAGGAAGTAGCGATCAGTACATAGCCAGCTTTTTGACACAGTTTTTGTATGTTTGCCTCCACAGTGGATTTGAAATCAAATGGTAAATGTGTGATTGAAGCGCTGACCTTCAGCAACTTGCATTAACTGTTTAGGAATGACCGGCACATTTATACACAGTCCACAGAGGCTCGAATGTACTTAGACAAGCGACGAGCAGTTTCATTGCCAGGTGATGTCTGTTCCCCTGGTATTTCATGACAGTGTTGAACTTTGTATTTTATATGAGGCCCAAAGAGATGTCAGTGCAAGTGGGCGAAGCCGTCATTACATTGAAAAGCCATAATAAACCTATCACAGAGAGCAAAAACATCAACAGAGGCCACAACCTGGTATGTTCTTAAAAACAAGGAAATTCCTTTAGCTGGCTCCGCAACACCAAAAATTCCTGAAAGACCAATTACACAATTACAAACTCAAGAACGCTCTGAGGGAGGCAGGTGAGTCCTTGTCAGGATCTACAATCAAGAGATGTCTCCATACAGACGGTTTATGACAAAGTGCAAATCACTGGTTACACTGAAGGACTGGACGACCTGATTAGACTTCAGCAGAAAACATCTAAAAGAGCCCACACAGTTCTAGGAAAACAGATTCTTTGGACAGATGAATCCAAGATGAACTAGAAGAGAAATATAGAAAAGGAGGGGAACTGCTTTTTTCCCCCAGATAATGATCAGATTATCTTTCAATCATGGTGGAGGCAGCATATTGACATGTGCATGTATGGCTGCCAGTGAAACTGGGTCATTAGTGTTTATTGATGCTGTGACTGCTGTGATAGAAGTAGCAGGATTTATTCAAGGCAGCATGGTGGTGCGGTGGTTAGCGGCGTTGCCTCATAGCATCACGGGCCTGGGTGTTTGCCAGAGGTACGAATGGTTGTCTGTCTCTGTGTTAGCACTGCAGGAAACTGGCGATCTGTCCAGGGTGCACCCTGCCTCCCACCCGATGGTAGCTTGGATAGGCTCTGCCCTTCTCATTTAAAATGATGTTTGTCCAGTTAATGCAATACTTTTGTTAAACCCTCCAAATTAAAGCTAAAAGTCTGCACTTCAGTCACATCTTTACTGTTAGATTTAAAAAAAATCCTCTGTGTTGGTGCACAGAGGCAAAACTGCAAAACCTGGATCAATATCAGCTTAACTGTACATTCTGCTTCCACACATGTGACTCCAGTCATGTAACTTAACATGTGAGCTCACAAACCATTATAAAAGCCCACGAGCGTAGTTTTATTTTAATAGCTTTTAGTGGAGATGAATAGTTGCCAAAAAGTTACCAAAAATCTGACTGTGTGTGTAAACACTCGACATAAAGAGCACCTTGCTTTCACAATCAGCATTGCATTGAGAATTTTAATGCGAACGAAGGTCACATCTGCACATCATCTCCATATTTCAGCAAGATTTAGACAGCGCTTGGTCCGCTGAGATTTCTCATTCAACATTTCCTAAAATATTGAATCCTGAAGGGAACTTGGACCAGAAGCATGGCATGACAGCAACAGCTGCGAAGCCCATAAACAAGACTGTCCTTAGGCTGTGAACAGGACAATCTGTCAAGAGACACCACGAAAAGCACCTGATGAGCGACCCACTCACATACAGGAAACCTTTGTGCCTGTAAACTACTGCACTGACACTGAACTGCAGGATGCCCACATACTGTTTCATGTGACTGCTGTTGCTTGTATATCAAGTAAAACTGCTAGCAACATTGTTTTTCAAGAACTTTGCCACGGCGCTAGAAAGTTTGAAGAAAAGCTGAGGCCGATTAAACAAATCCTGTTTTCTTTATTTGGTTGTCAAAATAATTTATTTCTCTTTGGTTCAATTTCCAGAAGCTGGATGTTCTTGTGCGCGTTACACAACCATTTACTCACAGCAGGGGAGCTCCGAGTTCTGACGACCAAGTGCCAATTTAGGAAATTTGTTTGTGACTGAGGGCCGCACAGGAAAAATACATCAAAAGCATTTAATATTCATACATCAGAGAACTGTGATTTATGTTGGTATTTTTTACTATG